>NC_079193.1:342528326-342533326 GCF_029499605.1 Hyla sarda | reverse complement strand
CTTCTGAAGTTAAGGTTGTTCTTTTCGGTCTAAGTGCTCTCTGATGACACGTGTCTCGGGAAACGCCCAGTTTAGAAGCAAATCCCCATAGCAAACCTCTTCTAAACTGGGCATTTCCCGAGACAGGTGTCATCAGAGAGCACCTTAACTTCAGAAGCTCATAAGTACTGAAAGGATTAAGATTTTTTAATAGAAGTAATTTACAAATCTGTTTAACTTTCTGGAGCCAGCTGATATATAGAAAAAAAGTTTTCCTGGAATACCCCTTTAACTGAAGACCATAGCAGGGACTCCTACAGCCAGCGGTCGGCTCAGCAAGGTCACTACAGGTCTTTTGCTGGACACCATATTAGCCCCAGCTCAGATTTGTCTACGTCAGGCGAGCAGGTGGAGCAGTATTAGTTTAGCAGCAGGAGAACCATCCAAGAACTACTTGTGGGATCAAATGCATAGTAAAGGGGGGGGGGGGGGGGGGTTTACAACAAGAGGCAATGTCACTTTTTTGATAAGTTTTTGAATTAAGAGGAAGCGTTGGCAAACACATACGCAGCTATATACAGAGGCTGGGATATGGGCCTGAAAACAAGGTAGAATAGAATAAAATGGGTATTTGAGGGTCCTACATATTATTGATGAGACATCCATAATAAGAACTAAATAAAATAAAAAAATGAATATAATAAAATAAGAACTGAAGTTTTAGGTCTCTTATAACCAAGAAGCATTTTTCAGTCTATGAAACCTAATACTTGAAGTTTATATTGTGGGAATACTTTGTAGGGTGTATAAAAGGACTAGAGCAGTGTTTTACAAACAGTGCGTCTCCCCAGCTGTTGCAAAACTACAACTCCCAGCATGCCCAGACAGCATGTTAGGGCATGCTGGGAGTTGTAGTTTTGCAACAGCTGGAGACATTATTTGGGAAGCACTGGACTAGTATCATGGCTCCATAGAACTGCTGCCAACTGATGATGGGGGAGGTTGTAGTTTTGCAACAGTAAGGGGGCATTCACACTGTGATTTTACTGTACTGGAATCGGATCCAGCTGGCGGGAAGCGAGAACAGGGCGCTCCCATATCCCAGATCCCTTTAAAAATAATAAAAACTTTTTTTTTTTCTTTGTTTAAAAGACCAAAAATGACTATTTGAAGTAGTTTGTCAGTAAGGAAGGTCTAAAGTTTCCAGAAGAAGGCAGATTGCCCGGCCTGGGAAAATAAAGCATGGCACACATGGCCGGTTATCACATTCAACACAAAATACAAAGGCAATGCATTCCAGAGAGGGTAACACACACAGTGAACACTGTCAGCACAAATGGCGCAACTGTGAAAGCCATTTCTATTGTTCGGTAAGAACTGAATGGAATCAAACATAGAAAGTCATGACCTGCTGCAAGAAAAAAAAAACTATTGATTCACAATTTTTTTTTTTTTATAAATTAAGCTTTCATCAGTCGGCTTATCAATCATTTCTCCATGACTATGACACTTTGATGTACAACCAGTCATAATCATGAATATGAATCAGGAAACATTAAGATGTTATGTGCGATACAGGACACACACATATATATATATAATAGAGGGACAGAGGACACATAAAAAAGAAAGACACTGCAAAAGCAAACAATTAAAAGAAAAAGAGAAAAGAGTTAAGGCTCCATTACACCAATGCTAAAACAGTACATGCAGATATAGAGGAGCGGAATTGTATAACGTCTATCATTTATTTAAGTGTATACTAACCACCTGTGCCTCCAGCTGTTGCAAAACTACAACTCTCAGTATGGGAGTTGTAGTATTGCAACAGCTAGAGGCACCCTGTTTGGGTCACACTGGATAGTTAGGGTCTGGCTGCTAGATGGGGGGGACCCTAATATAACCCTCCAGAATCACCATGGTGGGCGGGAGTCCGTATGGCACGTGTGTGTGTTTCCCATAACTCTTGCGTATCCTTTGTCAGTGCTCCATACAAACTCTGCCCAATTGAAGGGTCTGTCATGATCTATTTTTATAGGATAGAGAAAGGCTAGGTTCACACTACAGAATTTCCGACTGCAATTCTGCTTTGAAATTGCAGGCAGAAATTCTGCATACTAAAATGTACTGTATGGTGCAGTGGTCTCCAACCTGTGGACCTCCAGATGTTGCAAAACTACAACTCCCAGCATGCCCGGACAGCCGTTGGCTGTCCGGGCATGCTGGGGAGTTGTAGTTTTGCAACACCTGCAGGTACGCAGGTTGGAGACCGCTGGTATAGTTAATGGGTTTCAGTTCACAAATTGACACTTCGGAATTTGTGAACGGAAAATCTGCTTTAAAATTTCCACCTGAAGAATGGCGTTGCTCATTCTTCAGATGAAAATACTCACGGAACACATAGCTGTCTATTGGAGACTTCATTGTCCGCGCGGTCCTAGCACCAACCGATTCAGTCGATGCTGGCCGCACTCTGAATCTCCACGCGGAAATTTTCTGCCTGGAGATTCCGCAGTGTGAACCTAGCCTAAAATTAAATTGGGTACTCCAGAACTTTAAAACATATCCCATATCTGCAGGACAGGAGTTAAATGTCTGATTTGCGGGGGGTACTGAGGTAGGTGGTTTGTGGGTGGCCCAACCTTTGGGATCCAAAATGGGGGCCATGCTCTCCTCTGCATGGAGCAGTGGGGTCGGCATGAGCTTCATGGGGAGTGGTGGAGATACATCATTTCTATAATTGTGTATCTCTGATGCTAGGACAGTGCAAAGAGCGCATCCCGACCTCACTGCTCCATGCAGCGGAGAACATGGGACCAATTTAGAGATTGTGGGGGTCTCAGCGGTCGTAACCACATCCTGCCCCCAATCAGACACTTATCCTCTGTTCTGCAGATAGGGGACAGGTTTTAAAGTGCTGGAGTGTCGCTTTAAATGGCCACGGTCATTAGGACAAAATTTTGACATGTCCTAGTGACAGGTCCAAAGTTTTGATCAGCGGGGGTTTTGAGTGTTCAGACCTCTGACAATCAGAAGAACCAGCAGGGAGTAGCTTACGTCCAGCGTCACGTGATCGACACAAACTTGCCATGTAAGTTAATGAGAGTGTCTCGATCATGTAACACAGGTAGGGGAAAGAGGGGGAAAACAGGGGAAAACAGGGAGAGGAGCGCATGGCACAGTTTCTCCTCCATCTCGTCCTCCAGAATGGTGAAGTTCTGAACACCCAGACTCCCGCTGATCAAAACTTTTCATATGTCCAAGTTTTTCTTAATGACAAATACACTTTGAGTTACCCTACGAAAAGCTGAACAGAGGGAAAAGCTGAACAGGCCGGGTTCACAAGCGGAAAGTGTGCAGAATGTCTGCACGGAAACACATAAGCAGAAAGTGTGCAAAATGTCTGCACGGAAAACACGTGTGGCCATTCTGCACATTTGCCAACCTGGAAGGCCACTTGGAAATGCACAGTCTCAGACTGTAAAACATTTCTTTACAGAATCCGCAGAAAGAATTGACAAGTCTGAATTGACGCCGAAATCAGAATTTCTGGGAGAAAGATCTGTTGCGGAAATTCTGCCATGTGAACAGTGCAGTAGAATCCCACTGAAATCAAAAGGGACTCTGCTGCAGCAAAAGGTCTGTGGAAAATTCTTCTGCAGAATTCCGCATGGAAATTCCCCCCCCCCTTGTGAACATGGCCTAAGGGGCCCGTTCTGCATTCGCATTTGTGTGAATGGAGCTTTGGAACTACTAAAAATCGAAAACTATTCTACTCTGCAGCTGCGAGACCATGCAATGAGATCTGCCAGGGATCCATAGACTAAACACTAGGAGGCAATGTGTTCCTACAGCCCACTATGAGAAAGCAAGAAAATTTTTTTTGGTTTCCTGGAAATGGGGGAAACTACTGAAGAGGGCACCTTGAGACGTCTGCAGAGAGTACGCAGTTCTTCAGTATTTAGCGCATCGATCCTGCGGTGGTACTCAGCCACTGATACTACCTGAATATGGAGACAGGAAGAAAATAATTCTACTGATAGCACAGAGAAAGGGCACAGAACAAAAAAGAAAAAATAAAGTTAGAAAAAGGCAAAAAGGAGCAAAAAAAAAAGGCACAAAAAGGAAAATGCTAAACAAAGATGAACGTCTGAGAGATGGTTAAACATTTCTGATTTTGTATTACACATGAACATGTGATTGACCATGCAAAGTAGCATTGGATGACGCCGCTCATAGTCTGTACATCAAAACATTTTCATAGACATTCAAATCTGGAAACGGACAATGTTCTGCTGTAGGAAAGAGCATAGAGAAGGGGACAGTGTAGTATAGTTATTTCTATGCACTTTTGTGTAGTAGTTTGGAGTAGACGTATTAGTCCAGTGATGCGGATGTAAACCTAGAGGGGGAGACTTATCAAAACCTGTCCAGAGGAAAAGTCGCTGAGTTGTCCAGAGCAACCAATCGGATGGATTCTTTCATTTTGAAAAAGAGTCTGAAAAATGAAAGCAGCGATCTGATTGGTTGCTGGTGGGCAACACAGCAACTTTTCTTCTGGACAGGTTTTGCAAGATTCTGCAACATTCTATTATTTTGCATCTACTATAATGTGAAAATACGGTCAGACTTTCAGCATTTTTTTTTTTCTTATTTATGTTTGTTTGTTTTTATCCTGCCTAAATGTCAGTTGTCTAATTCACGCTCTGTTCTCTCTATGTCCTGATGTCACACTAGACTAGAATGAGTGATGGGAAAATCTACAGTAAGATTCTCAGAATCTCATCAATCGGCTGTTTGATTTTGGTTTAGTGTTAGAAAAGTTGTTCATACCAGAGATTTCTCCAGGGAATGGGAACACTTGAGAAGCAGAATGATTTTTTCTCCACGGGAGTACCCCTTTAATTTGTTTAGAGTTGAAACTTTTTTTATTTTTTTTAATTTTTTTTAAATCAACTGGTGCCAGAAAGTTAAACAGATTTGTAAATTACTTCTATAAAAAAATCTTAATCCTTCCAATA